>NC_026475.1:3271505-3282192 GCF_000240135.3 Fusarium graminearum PH-1 | reverse complement strand
ATAAGAATATCAGGCTGTGACAAATGTTTAGGAATCGAGTTACATGAAAGGTATTTATGATGAGAGATTGGGGAGTCAGCATGGGGCCATCACGATTCAGCCTCACCGTCGCACCAGAATTGACTTGTCTTCTGTAGCTGTCGCTCAATGGACAATAATCATGACAAGGGTCGGATATTTTTATCTTGTTGGGTTGTACAAGACACTAGTTCCAGCCACTTGAGGGGTAGTTCAACAGGCAGATGAACAGTAGCAGTCAACTTGATGCTTCTATTTCATTCCATAAAACTAGTCAAGACATGGGGTTTTTAATATGGTTAAGAAGACGAGTCAGATGCCTAGTAGACTTTGACAACGATGCTTCTTATGGTAAAGGTGACTTCAAGATCGTTACATTATCCTGCTGACGATGCTGGCTTCTAGGCAAGTTTCAGCTATCTTTGCACAGGCAGACCAAAACAAAAAGAGTAATTCATCGCCACAAACTAACAAACCAATCACTTTGTGTTGAATTTTCTCTTTCACAGCCTGATATTGAGTGACACGGCAAATTACATGTACCAATCAGCTTTGCTGGAAAAAAGATGGGGCGACGAGGGCCGTTTTCAAACGACTCAAGATACTTCAGCTTTCTATTGCATACGAAGATACACACACCAGACGTCTTGAACGTGACGCCATGAAAACGAATCACATTTACTGCAAGTATTACGAAGAACTACTACCTCTGGCGCTGAATGTCGAATTTCTACAAGTTATGGGCCAATCTCGGTCGGCCCACAAGTTTTCAAAAGGCTTGTCTCTCACGATCATTTGCGGCACAGTCGTTTCAAGCTACGTCATGTGCACCTTGGCAAGGCTGATTTGGGAGATCTTACGCCAAGCTTCTAAAAACCAGAAGTTAACAGTTGGGGGGTTGAATACCTCGCTCTCGCTACTAAAGTTACACAACATCATCTCTGCTAGCTTCTCACTACTCAATCAACTAGTGTAAAATGATGTCTGACAGCGATGCCGTTGAGTTACAGCCGAAACGGCTGGTAAGTTTACTTTCTGCTCTTTAATAGAGTCCTCATGCTCACATGAACATCAGCCTCCTAGCGCGGAAAAAGGCTCAGATTGGGAGCCTCTCGTTGAATCGAAATCTGGTCTCGATATCCCAGGGCGAAGTTCAGTCCAACCTCTTGAACCTTGCTACGTCGAAACGCCTGAAAATGAGACTCGTTCGATAAAGAAAAGCTACAGACGCTTCCTCTCACGTATTCCACGCATACCCCCTCTTGTTCGCCACTTAGCCTTGGTACACTTACCACCTGTTGCAATCACCCTCACCGTTCTCTCCTTATACATCCGCAATGATCGCTGGGACAATCCCACGGATAACGCGTTGAACGCCCTTCTGTTTGCAGCCAAGATTCATGAGGCTCTAATCATAGTATCAATCGGAGATATGCTAATGGGACGAATCAACCACCACCTCTTGAACAAAGGAAACTCACTGCCGCTTGGATTTCTTCCATCGCCTTTGCTTCTCAATTCCCCGTTCTTATATCTCATCAGTTCTGAGCTTTGGGCTCCAATACGATATTCAAAGGGACGACATGGAGCACAGAAGGTCACAGGCGCCATGATCATTCTGTCCGCTCTCTTGTGTCTCGCTGCAAGCCCTCTATCCGCCATCACTATGATCCCTCGTCCGGGCTGGCAGGAACTCCCTTATAGTCCTGTACCCAGAGTTGAGAAAAACAAATACACTCCTGGTACTCTGTATAACACTAATTTAGACGCGGAGGACATTCCAGCTCTCAACTATACCCGATATTCACAATGGTTCACGAGACCCAGCCAAAAGTCGATTTTGGAAACCACTATCACGACAGACACTTCTTTTACCGAACTTGTTCCTTACACCAATGTAACATATTCGAATTATGAAGCAACACGTCGCCCTATATCGTACAAAAAGACTCCCTCCTATGGAACGGTTGCGACATGTCCACTGAGCATCGTAGCTCGTAACATTGGGACCCTCCGCTACGGGGCCGACAGATATCTTGAGTTGATCACAGCCAGGAACAACGTAAATGGATCTTCTACACTTAGCAAATGGAAACAACCGCTTGTTATCACAAAATGCTCTTCATCCACGATTGTAGATGGTGTCGCGAGGTTCTCCTTTGGCCCTCCATTCTTCAAAGAAACTGCGGAGCGCTTCCAACATGTGAAGATACCTTTGGCGAAACACCCCTGGCTACTCAACCTCAACACAACAGAAAACTTGAGTACCTCAGCCGATCCTCTGGGATACAGCTTCCTCAATATAAAAGATGAGGTGAAGCTGCCGATCAGCGCCGATATCATGTTTGCAACGGTTATGAATGAAACCGTCGATTCTATGAAAGGCACACTCCCGCTACGGCCTTCAGCCGTCCAATTTACTTTATGTCTCGTGTCAGCGCTATGGACTGAAGCAGATGTTTGGCTTGAGCCCCAAAGATCCAAAGATGCTCTGAGCCATCTCAGCTTCGCCAATGGAGAAGAGGTGGCTCGAATCGCGGAGTCTTTCGGCACTCGAGATTTCATAAACATACACGAAGATTGGATGACTGGGATAGGTTCTGTGCCAACTACATCTACAAACATGTCATCTTATGACGAGGCCCTAAGGTTCTGCCTCGCAGCTACACCATACGGAATTTGGGAGCCAAGTAAAGGTTGCGTTGAAACCTTTCTTTCGATGCATATTACAGATGCACTAGCGGAACTTGGTGATTGGCAAGAGAACATACCCCTTGATTCCCCTGGTGATGAAGGTCTTAATAATTCAGTTATCTACACAAACTATGTATATGCATACTCGTATAAGTTGGGAGGTAGTATTGGAATACCTATAGCGTTTTCAATTCTTCTCCTCCATATTCTTATCGTCCTGGTCTATATCCCGCTAGTGTTCTGGTCGGGGCATCTACGGCACAAATCAGGGTGGAATAGCTTGGGGGATTTGCTGGTGCTTACACTGTGCTCCGACGTTGATGTGGACTGGACGGAAGGCAAAGCTTCTCAAAATTGGATAAAGCGTGTGGCAATCAGGGAGCTAGGTGATGAAGGCCGGAATGGTATGATTGTGAGGGACATTGGCAACAATGTTGACTGAGCTAACTTGATAGAATGTCATGGTCATAACCTATATATAGCGGCTTAATCGCAATGCTCTCTTTTCCCCGTACTTCCTTTACCAGTTACCCTACTCATGTATGCACGATGGGAACGGGGCCCGTTCTGACTTCTAACCTAATCACATGCGCTAGAATCGACAAGGTTTGCGCCACCCCAGAACGGGGCCCGTTCTAATTTTTAACTCCCAACGGCGAACATAGAACGGGGCCCGTTCTGCGTTAGAGGGGTCTATGCTACCCATGCCAAATCCATTGAATCCAGTGTCCCGCTTCTCCCCTTTTGCATTTCCCACCTGGCCCGCGATAACCCTATTGCGAAATAGTACAGTTCTTTTTAGAAAGCATGATAACTCCCCATTTCGGCTAAAACAGATGAGCTGCCCCATGTTTCCACGAGCCATACTGGAGCTAGTAATCTCTTCATTACCGATGACATTCCAAAAGAGACGGCTAGCTAGTGTGTGTCTTGCCCCAAGCCCCAAGGCCCCAAGGCCCCAACTTCTTCGTCTCAGACTGAGGCTCGTATAAAGGCCCGCGTACATCGACTACGCGGCGCCCGCTCTCTTCCATAACTTTCTTCATCTATCGGCTATTAATACGTTTGGCGTAGATGTTATATAGTGCAGGTAAGTGTATAACGTTATTAACGCAGTATTAAATTATCTTAACGTCTAGAGGGCAGTGGGTAAAGATATTGTTAGGCATAAGAGCCTTTACCTCTCTCTTAGTTTTAATCTAGCGATAGACCTCTATTACATTTAGTCCTAAATCCTTCTTAATGTATTTGTTAAGCCTGCAGATAAAAGTCTTACTACCGGCGCAGGAGGCATTCTTAAGAAGCTGTATATCTGTAATGCCCTTAAGACAGACCTAGTAGTAGGCCCAGAGGGCATTAGCGTCATTATATATATCCTAGAGACATTTAGTTTTGTAAGTATCTTTAAGGATAGCTTAAAGAGTCTTTCCGTTAGTACTAGATGTAGTAAAAGCGGAGTTTCCGAGAGTCTAAATGTCGATTAGGCTTATTACTTGTGTGCGGTAGATAAGTACGGTTATAAGGGAGAGGGTTCTATTGCGGCTGAGACTTTTGCCCTTAAGGTCTAGATAGAGCGTGCCAGACGGAGGTATAGAGGAGATGAAAACCAGGAGGTCTGGAAGGGTAGAAATCAAGATTAGAGACGGCGAAGGGGTATCCATGCCTCGTGTAAAGGGCGCGTCTTGCCCGTAATCCAGTATGTCAAACTTTTCCGTTTCCTTCAAGTCACGAAATGCATTTCAAACATTAGGTTTTACATTTTCATCATGCACTCTCTTACTCTATGGCACCTATGCCCGAAAATTCGCCACAGCGAGACGGGCCCAGGCTACCCCGCTTCTATCAGATCAATCATTTTTAGCCAGTCCCACAGCCCAATGCTGACAGGCAAAGCGTCTGATGACGTCATGCACACGGCCAAGGTCGATTGTTAAAAACATTCTAGTACACAATTAAAGGTTAGAATTCTAAGGCCACAACTAATAACTCCATTCTTTATCCTAGCGAGTATATGTACAGGTCTTAATTGGCTTAGACACTTTGATGAACAAACAAGAGCACGTTAAAAGGGTGAACATCGGATGCTTGTGCTCGATGGGCATGGGAGCTATATCAGCGCTAAGTTCAACGAATAATACAAGGCTAACAAGATCATGTTATTTTCTATCCCTAGACAATCATCTCATCTCATCCAGGCCGCTCGATGTCAGTATTTCTAACTGGTTGAAGAAGGTATACGGTAGTTGAATCTCGTTCCCCCCGGAGCCAGCATTATACATATCACGAAGGATGACTTCTTCCCCGCCTTTAAGGCCGCTTTTGAGCTGGTCTTTACGGATAAACATATCAAGAGTAGCTTCCAAGGGGTTGACCTAGTTCCTCTGGATCCAGAAGCCGTGATTTCGAAGCTTGATGTAAGGCTACGGACGCCAACTCCTCTTGAGACCCCCGACGTTCTATCTCTAATTTGGATCTCTCAAACGCCTCGAATCGCCACTGAAGCTCTTTCACAGTAAAAGCTCCTCAAGGATTGAGTAGAGGAGGAAGGAGGCGAGGTTGGAAGAGGGTGTCGAGAAGCGCGCCCGGTTGATGTGTAAGCTGTCTGACGTCCCAGTTTCACATTTTTTTTATGCACCACTATATGCAGGTTCAAGTACGCGTGACTTGTCGGATCCACTAGCAAGCGCAGCCACCGGTTTACGGTGGGGCTGAATTGGAGGAGGATTCTTTCGTGAGAAAAATACAAGTACTAATATGTTTCAGCTATCCCGTTGCTGCCTAAAACCAAAAGTAACATCTGTCTGATGAAATGCAGACTGTGTCTACTCATGAACACGTAATAAAGCTACATTCATCTATTCATGTATTTTCAGTCCTCCAAGTCAAAACTGGCTTAAATGACGAGTGAACCATGGGTTCGTCACGACTGTATCGCAAACTTCCCTTCCTTGACAGCATACGACTGCTTGAGCTGACCCAAGACGAAAAGAAGGGCTCAGTGTGTGGCCATCTCATATTATCCAAACTTGAGGATACCCCAAGCTACGCAGCACTGTCATATGTCTGGGGAGATCCATCACCACAAGATCCACTCTTCGCGGTGGACGGCTTCGAGCTAAGGATCCGGCAATCCTTAAACCATGCCCTCGGTACCCTTCTTTCCGGTGATGAGAAAAGACTGCTGTGGATTGATCAAATTTGCATTGACCAAGAAAACATTACGGAACGAGAGCATCAAGTTACGCTTATGTCAAAGATTTTTAAACAGGCTCAGCGAGTGATATGCTGGCTGGGGCCCGATGATGAACATACCGGGCATGCCTTTGACCTATCAACTGTCTTGGCCATTGACGGATCTGGTTCAGAATTTTGGAAAGAACCGATGCAAAGGCTAATGCAAGCCGGGCTTTTTAGGCACATGCTAGATCTGGTTAATCCCACTGGAATTCCGTTCTCAGCTCTAGCTGCGTTGGTCAAGATTCCTTGGTTTGGCAGACTATGGATAGTTCAAGAGGTTGCACTGGCATCAAAGATCGAGTTTCGATGTGGGGGCGCAACTATCGATGGGGATATGTTTTTTTACTGCAATTAGGAGGATGTCCTCTGCTTTACAGAACCCACCTGAACCATTATTACTCGAGCCATTTCGGCACGCTATCAGGCTAGGACAGCTCAGAGCACAGGTTAAAAGTGACATACACTGTTCATATCCGCACCTGGCTCATACTTTCAGTACGTGGGGTTGCAAGAAAAGCCACGATCGACTGAATGCACTTTTTGGGCTCGCTTTCCCGTACGACTCCAATTCCGCATGGTTTCAACCTGGATACAGCATAACTGGACCCGAGTTATATATCAGATTCGCGAAGGATTATATCAATGAAACTGACAGCTTGGACATACTTCACTTCTCGGGCTGCGGCGATGCAGAGAATTATTCACTCTACTACATTGCCGGCACGCCTGTGCTTGAACCCAGAACCCCGGCGGACGATGTGCCTTCATGGGCACCAGACTGGCGCGTGCAGTCTAGGCCGCTCGTGCTTTTGCCTGATCCTGGGTACAACGTAAAATCCCAGTTTGCAGCAACCCTGTCGAAAGCAGATTATTTTTTCGACGATGACAATCAGACATTGCATGTTCGTGCGCTTCTGGTAGATCAGATAGCTGGGTGTGGCTGGCCTTACTATCTATCTTTATGCCAGGATCTCCAGATGACTGAGAATGAAATTTTCGAACAATGGTACGAACTAGCCAAAGAGCATTTGGACAGTAATACCTTCGAGACTATGTTCTCATCAACTTTGGTTATGGACGCAAGAGTGACACTTACGGAACGTGGATCTCTAAACGTGAACCAAGATGAGGTACCTACTTTATTTGAACATTGGAAGAAGTTGGTTGGCAAGAGTTCAGAGCCCTGCATTCCGAACGATGCTTTGCAGTCGATTGAGGGCTTTGCACGTTATCGTTACGTTGCAGAGGAAGTCTGTCGCAACAGGGTAATGTTCATTACAGTTAAAGGTCGTTTAGGATTGGGATCAACCCATGCCTCTCCCGGTGCGGACATATATTTGCTTCACGGCCTGAAAACACCATTTGTTGTCTTCGAGAACCAAAAAGGACATATTTTGCGTGGGGAATGTTACGTGCATAGCCTTATGGATCAGCAAGCTCACATTTCGGATTCAGACGTTTATCTTCATTTGATATAGGTATTAGTTTATATTTCCAATAGAAAACGATGAAAATGCTGATTTCTATAGAAATAGACAGCAACTTCTTAACACTGTTAAAGTGAGACTGTAATAATTTTATTAAACTATTTATATATAAACCTATTTTAATTTATAACTAGATAATTACTTATAGCTACTGTAGTTAATTAGTAATTTAAATAATACTAAGCTGTTAGGTTTAAAATAAGCCTTATATAAGGTAAATATAAAATTGCACTTAGTAAGCTTAAGTTACTATTTAGCTTTTATAGTAAATCTTATTATTAATTATAATAGTTATTAGAGCTATTATAACTTAATAAATAACTATATAATATAGTTAATAAGTAAGTTATAATAAGTATAGTTTTTAAGAGATAAACTAGTTTATATTAAGTTTATATTAATAAATATATAAAGTATTATTAAGTAATAATAAAATATTATATCTCTTAATAGTAAATAAAGTAAATTAAATATATTTAAGTAAAAAAGTCTTATTAATAGCTAGTAAGCTAATTATATTAACTACTACTAACTAAAAGTATATATATTTAATCTTATATAAGTTAAATAAGGTTAGTTTAACTCTATTTAATTATTATATAAGGCAAATAAGGTCAGTTTAACTCTATTTATTATATAAGTTAAACAAGGTCTGTTTGACTCATGTAGGGTAGGTCTATCCTAATAGGCGGAAAATAGTAGGTACATTATCTCACGTATGTAGGGATTAGTTAGGTTGTAACACTGAGCCAATTTATCAGTCACACCAGATGCAGGCTTATACTACATGCATTAAAGCGAAGCGGAAATGCTCGCGCCAGAGCCCCGCCCTGGTGATCAGCTAGGTTAGCGATTAGTTAATGAAACGACGGGCTGCACGATGTTGCTATCCCTGGGCTAGTCTCCCTTAGTAAAGTTCACCAGAGGATATGCTAGTTTAGCCGCGACCGATTAGCAGCTAGGCTGAGTAACAGTTAGGTTTTCTAAATAGGTAAACTAGTCTATACTAGTTTATATTTATAGAGTTATAAGGCATTATATTAAGTAGTAATAAAATATTATATTTTTTAATAGTAAATAAAATAAATAAGGTATATTTAAATAAAGAGGCTTTATTAATAGCTAATAAGTTAAATTCTATTTAAAGTTAAAAAGGTTTATATATATTAATTTATAATATAAAGTAATAAGTATTAACTTATATTTATTATAAATTAAAAATTAAAAGTATTAATTTTAAATTATAATATAATTCTTTTAATTTTAAGTTAATTAATTTTATATAGTTTATAATAAATATAATTTTTAAAGGATAAACTAGTTTATATTAAGTTTATATTAATAAATATATAAGGTATTATTAAATAATAATAAAATATTATATCTTTTAATAATAAATAAAGTAAATTAAGTATATTTAAGTAAAGAAGTCTTATTAATAGCTAATAAGCTAATTATACTATTTAATATTAACTAAAAGTATATATACTTAATATCTTTTAAAGGGATTATAATTAGAATTATAATTTAAAAGTAATAATTATAATTTTAATTATAAGTAATAATATAAAATTATAATTAAAATTATAAGTATAATATTTATATTTCTTATAATTAAATAAAAGACTAAATAGAGTATATATAATATAAGTATTAAAGTTATAATATAGTTATTAAAGTAAGTCTTTATAAAAATTAAAAGTTAATAATTTAATTTTATAATAATTAATATAAAAAAGAAAGAAAAATAAAAGCTTAAAAAAGTAAAAAAATAAAATATATATAACTTTATTATTTAAGTTATAATATAATTTTTCCCTTTTTTAAGGTTTTATTTTTAAAGCTTATTAATTTAATTATTATTATTTTCTATTTATTAGTTTTTAATTTCCTTTTATAAATATTTTTATATTAATAATATATTTAATTATATTTTAAAACTTAGAAATTTAAAAACTTTTAAAGCTAATTTCTTTATATTATATATAAGTTATTAATAATTATATTATATTTTATTTATATTATTTTTATTATAATTTAATTTATAAAATAAAAAATAAAAAATTTAATTATTATAAGAGCTATATTAAAATTAAGGTAATTTATAATAGTTTTAAAGTTATTATATTTTATAAGTTTTATAATATATATATAATTTTTTTTAATTTTTTTTTTATTTTTATTTTTTTTAAATTATTTTTTTTTAAAAAATATAAAAAAGTAAAAAAAAATAAAAAAATAAAAAAAAATATTATTTAAAGGAATAAAATAATACTTTATTTATTTATAAAATATAATTTTTAAAAAAATAAAAAGTTCTTATTATTAATTAAATTAAATTAAATATTATAAATAAAGCTTAATTTTATAATATTATAACTTAAATGACAAGGTCAGGCGTACCCCACTTTTCCCTTCCTTTATAAACCAATTACCGCAGGACTGAATCGTTAAACTCTCGGTCCTCATAAAGACCTACCTTTTCATCCTTATGCACTAATTAGCTCAGGACTAAAGGAACTACACTACAGTCTAGGACCGATATACTTAACTCTCGGTCTATAATAGATATAAGCTAATACCTATTGCCTTATACCTTAGACTAGTATATATAAGATACTCTCTTAGTATTAGATAGAACCTAGCTTACTAGCTATTAATAAGACTTCTTTACCTAAATATGCTTAACCTGCTCTATTTACTATTAAGAGATATAATACTTTACTATTGCTTAGTAATGCCCTATATATCTGCTAATATAAACCTAGTATGGACTAGTTTATCCCTTAGAAACTACACCTTATTATGACCTAAATAATAAGGTCAGGTGCACCCTACTTTTCACTTTTATAAGACCCTACCTTTTCCTCTAATTACTATAGGACTAAACTGCTAACTCTTAGTCCTTATAAAAACCTACTTTTCTATCCTTTATATACTAATTAGCTTAGGACTAAAAGAACTATATTATAGTCTAGGACTAATACTTTTAATTCTTAGTCTATAATAAATATAAGCTAATACTTATTACCTTATACTTTAAACTAGTATATATAGATCTTTTAAAAACCTAAGTAAAATTTAACTTACTAGCTATTAATAAAACCTTTTTATTTAAATATATTTAACTTATTTTATTTACTATTAAAAAATATAATACTTTATTTTTATTTAATATATAATACCTTATAACTCTATAAATATAAATTAATATAAATTAGTGTAATTATTTAAAACCTTAACTATTATAT